>NW_026860307.1:0-15613 GCF_026571515.1 Ruditapes philippinarum | reverse complement strand
TTCTATTTTGTTCGCCATATTTACGCTTTATAACGCTGTGTGAAGGCCCAAGCATAACCTACGAATCTCTGTTTTAATTTCATTTCTACTTGTATATTTTTCATCTGTTTTTTTTTTTTTTTTTTTTTTTCAGATCTAGTTTTTTATCATCAAAAATTGCGTTTTAAAAATGGTTGGAAATTCCATTCTCTAATTAGAATGGAAAACCCATCTATTTTTATATAATTTTTTCTTAATTTAAAATTCCTATTTATATATTCTTACAGGTTAATTAATTACTTATTGTACATTTAATAACTATCATTCAAAATACTTCTTTGGAGAAAAATTATTTAAATGCATTGGGTCACACGAATAATTCTAAATAACGTAAAAGGGGAGATATATTGTTAAATACTGTGGTAGTTGCTATTTCTTTAGTAGATTGGTAGATCTTTAATTCAAAGCGTTCAAATACCTAAATACTTAAATGTAAAACGTAATAGTTCTTTTCAGATTGATCTATTTATATATTTTTTATTTACAAAAGTTTCGGTTTCATATTTTTGGGAGTAATGGGATTCACAATTTTAGTCTGTATAGTAACTTTTGAAACCAATCAATTTTAATAGGTTATATTCAATAACGTTATATCTCGTGTGTTTAAAACGATAGATAGCTATCGTTGTGCAAATTTTTCATGTTAAAAGTCAACTTCTTTCTATAGCTGTAGTATTAGACACACGCTGACATCTTTAACATTTATGCTGAATTAAAATCTTCATAATAAAGTGTTTTTATTGTAATTATCTACATGTACATGTTTCGCATTTCGCTTTGGTTCATGTGTTCAGATAAGAAATGTGGATAAGAATAGCAAAAAATACAATGTTCTATTTCATCTCTCAGTGTATTTCTTAATTATCTTTTGAATATGTTTCCTGTTTTAAGTGCTTGAGGTGATCTATGCAAGAAATTAAAATTGAAACCCTTTACATCATGAGTATATTGTGAAAAATGGCCGCTTTCAATGAAAGTTCAAACTGCTATAAAACTATGAAAAATGCTTCAATATTGATGAAACTTGGCCCAAATGTTGACTGGACCATAGCCTCTGTAACAACATGCTCAATCTTAAATTTCCTGTTACCCTAACAACTGGGGGCGTCTCAAAATTGCCAAAAAAACACTATTTTGCTTAGTTTTTTCCCATCAAAGCTAATTTCAAAGTAATGCAACTTTTCAATGGATTGGGAGAGAGGAAAAGGTTTTTCAGCGTTGGTTACACGTTACCTTACGATCGACCTGAGGCCATCTATAGCCTGTCACATTTCCAAAATTTTCTTGTCGATGAGGTGGGCTGCCGCCTCGTTCAAACCCCCCGAAACAGTAGGGGGCACATCCCCCTTCTGGCAACCCCTTGATGTACCGTTTTTATAGGGGGCGGCGCCGAAAAAGTGATCCCTTTTTTATCAACATTTCTCAAACGAAAAACAGTGTTTGGGGCCTAAATAGGGATTTTTTTCACTGTTTGAGGCCTCAAAAAAGTGTGGGTTGGTGTGAAAAGCCGTCAAAACACGTATATATGAGGTAAAGGGTTAACAAAAAATGATGAAAAGTCTGGGAATAACCCAAAATCTAGTTTTTCCATTTTATCACGCGGCCTTTCATCTAAACTTGGTGAAAAATTGTTGCTTTGTGGCATTCTTTATTTTTTTAATTAAGACCTCATAGGAGTTCCTTTAATACTTTTAGCATATGTTTTGTATGTTTCATATTTAACAAACATGTTAACCCATTTACATTGTATATTATATCATCAGTCCATGATCATCAGTCTCATTATTATCGACAGGACATCACAGTCTTCATTACTACTCCTCATCATCACCATCAATATAATTATCAGAACATTAACGTTATTATCATCAGTAAATATTCGTTATAATATTAATCGTTATCAGAACATCATTATCACAATCATTATAAGTATATCATCATTATTTTCAATAAGTCATCATATTTAATACTTTATCGTCATCTTTGCAATTCATCATCATCATTATCAAATCATAATTATAACTGTCTCCATCATCATCATCATCATAATCATCATCATCAACATCATCACCATCATCATCATCATTTAATTATCATCATCTTCTTGTATTCTTGCATATATGCATCAAGTCTTGTCTTAACCACGTTTGTATATGTGATATATGAAATAAATATGTCAAATATTACAAACGATCATCTCTAAATCTATAATCACCATATTTACTGTCACTGATGGTGATGATGTTTGTCATAATTATGACGACGACGATGTTATAATGTGTATATTGACTGTAAAGATGATAATGATATATCATTCAGCTAATTGTTTGTTCATTGCAAGGCTTAGAAAACCGAATACAGTTAAAATATTACAATATATAGGACAGTGACAAAGAGATGAGTAAGTGCAAATCGTGTGTCCAAAATGATCAAACCTGACGGAAATAATTACATGTATATTTGCCATTAAACATTTGCCATTGTTTGTGAAAGAACACGTTGCACTTATTTATGTAAATTAATGTAAACAGGTTTTTCGGGGAAGAGTTATTTAATTGTAACAAACCTATATAAAGGGAAGATTTATTCGTTTTAATTCATTTTTTGTTTTTTGTTGAAAAATGAAGTCTCGAGTTTTTGATTGATAAATAATAGCACCGCGACTACTTTCTATAATTAATCATGCCGATCTTTTAATCTTAATGACAGATGATTTGTCTGAAATTGTCATTATTCTGAACGAGCTTCTTGTTATTGAAATTCAGTTTTTCTAGAAATTACCTCTTGGATCTCAAATCGTTCATAGAAATTTCTGTAATTTTAAAGAAACTCCACCCACTGAGGTTCAATAGCCTAAAATGGTGTAAGCTGAATTTCTTACATAAATAAAACTACGGAAGCCCTGGGGACATTCAGAATTTAAAAATTATTATCTATTATCTATAACTTATGACTTATTATTTACAGATTTGACTTATTTTTTACATATTATCTCTTATATTCTATTGTACCGCCAAACAATTTCATAGTAAAATGATGTTGTTTTTATACCTAACGTTTATGATGTAATTTCAGTTTTAACAAAGAAAGACTTTATTATTTACATAAACATATACATGAATATTTTATATTAAAGTACATATGTATATAAATGTTCAAAAACAAAATATTACATAGCGGTTTTTAGTGAAGTGTAGCAGTGATTTCTTGCAGGTAACAAATTCTTTCAAAGATATATTCACACTTATTTCTAATTATAAGTAAGTATGTATATTCTTTATTTACACTTTTCAAAATTCTAGCAATAATTTTGCCAAATACAGAAAACAAATACACAGCTTTATACACCTTTAATAATAAGTCTTAATCAAATTAATCTTGAAAAATTATTTCCAGTCGCGCCATGTCAACAAAACCCAGTGGAGTCCTTTTAAACTCCATCCTGGAGTTTTAATTTGAAAAAAGAATCAGCTTGCTTGTTTAGCCAGCAAACTCTGAGATGGATATTCATTAAAAAGGAATAATACTTGGTGACATCATGCTTGCATCAAACAATTATAGAAAAAAAACACGGTTTATAGCTTTGACGAAATCCAAAACCTTTATGCCATAGCCCAATAAAACACCAACTCAAAAAAATGCATACCAAAAGTATGGAAAATAAAACTTTAATCTGAAGGGATTCAATATATACAAAGTAAATAACTACCTTATTGATAAAACATTTTGCCAAATAATGAAATTACATAAAACTCTTTAAATATTACATGATTGAGTCAAGGTTATGGGAGTTTTGCAACACAACATCAAAATCTAATGTTAATTTATTTTGGGAATGATGTGAAGTTCAAACATTTTAATTTTAATCAGATATTTTTACAAGCAAAATATTCTAATGCGTGTTGGCCTGGTAATTGTTGTATTTTTTGTTCTATAGTATATTAGTCACGATTGATTCGTAATTCTGAATTCCACTGTTCTTGATGAATTATATTCTGTCTTCAACTTAAAACATCAACACTATCTAAGTCAAATCTAAGTCAAATGAGACTCGAAATATAACACGTAAGCCATCTACTTTTTTCAGAAATCTTCATTCTGTTGTAACACTGTTTAAATTCACCACTTTGAAAATTCCTGACTACTGGTGGGTAGTACTTTTTTAACCCCTCCGCCATCAAATGAGTTCCTAGAAAATGCACAAAAACATCTTTTAATGTCATCCTATAACATACAAAAACTACACACTAAAAATTCCTTTTAATTATGACCAATAAAACTAGAGAAAAAACGAAACCTTGGTATCATACGAAACTCTTAGTCTGTACAAAATATTATTAAATCAAACTGCATTAATTAAATCTTTCTCTTAAAAAACATTTCTTCTTTAAAAATAAAACAAGACAGCGGTCACAAATTTCGATGAAATTTTAAGTTACCTTCAATACAAACTTAGTTTAGAAAGACTCATTGCTGAAATGAAATAATCTCGATGTACATAACAGCAAGAGGAGCATATTCATGTCAAGAAACACACGTATACTGACATCAGTCTATTTAGTATTATTTTCCCATTCTATTTAATCGCTTCTTTTTTCATATATGAAAGCATATCATTATATAAATCCATCCAAAACATATATCATGCTCTTTAGATTACCTTTCCACTTAAACAATCTTTATTTGCATAATATTAAATCAGTTTAACTTTACTCATTCTCTATCAAATATTTTTTCTGATGTAACCATTGTTTATTGCTACTATTAAAATGCATAGAAATCTGAAATATGTTTGTAAATTTGTAAAAATGTATTTACTTACATTTATACGAACTGGAAAATAAATAAAAATTAAAACAAAACAAAAAATATTATAGGCAACATTTATCAGTTTTGACGCTTGTATCCCTCATCGTAAATCTATTCTGTAGCATGGTTTTGTTGCTAGAACCGGTTTAAATAGCAACTTATGGGAATTCCTTCCGCCTGCTGAAGAAAGATTGTCGACCGTTGCCTCCTGGATTTGTTACTCAGCTGTACAATAATGTATAATGTATAATCACCTAATGCCTAAAAATAAAATAAAACGAAATTAAAAAGAAATTATCAGAAATTTATCTCACATACACGTTATTGTCAGTCTTGCAGTCAAAAGTGCGTGTTCTCACCTTACGAAACATCTAGTTCTTAAATTTAAGACCTAACTTCTAAGGTTTAAGATCGAACATTAAGTTCGAATCGTTGCCTTCTTACTTTAAACACAAAACGGTCTTAATCGGATTCCGCAGTTTTCTAACTATTGTGTCCGGAGTTGGACGGAAATGGTCGAGAAGATGTGATTGACTATTGTGTTCCACGTTCTTATCCGAAGTTTCACGGAAAGAGCCGAATGGCGTGTATGTGTATAAAACATAATAGTAAAGTAGTTAACAGGAGTGCCTTATAACTGTAAAGATATGTAATCAACATAAAAAGGTATGTATTTATATTTTTCTAAATTTGATATTGAATTACGCAATCATTAGTCTTAGAAGTATTTTTAAGTGTTATTAAAATTGTAAAATAGATTGAATCCTAAATTCTATATCAATATCATGAAAATATATACATGCTATAACAATGTGTATTTATATTTTTCATTATATAATTACAACCTTCACGAATGCGTTAGTCCTTAAATAGATATATAACAATGTTATTGTACATAAAAAAGATGTTTTTTAAGTTGAACTAACTATTGAGGTTATTTGTTCCCTTACAAATAAATTACATGTATATTAATTGCAGTTACTGGGCCAAAATTAAGAAAATGTGCCCCCTTAACGCATAAGTAACATGTACAATTGCAGAATGTGGTTTGCTCAGTAAGCTTGACCTATAAAATTCTGTCTATTTGCCCATTTGTTTCCGTTTTCCGGTAAAACCGTAAATCTATTATTAGTCATTGATGTGTCACTACAAATACTTTAAATAGATTACATTGCGCTAAATAACTTTAAACATATAATTAGATTTTTAAATTTAAAATCTACCTTACCATGATAAAAACACTGAGGCTAGTTAATCCACATCGTTAAATATATATTCATTTTTTAATTATCAATATTTGTAATATTTCCTGTATTATCAATTTTGTTACACACACTACCAATATACATTATTATCTGCATTTAAACTGTATAGAAATAAAAATTTGAGCTTAATAGTATAAAACTGTTTTTTAACGTATATTGATAGTGTTTTCAGCATTTGTAGTTTCGTTGCTTTTGATTATTTTTCAATCACTAATTCAATCCTTACGATGAAATCGTATGACGATATTATTTTCAATTCTACGAACCGCGAGTATTTCTCGAAATAGCTATTCATAGTATCGCGTACTTACCAGATCAGCTAAAATTAGAAAGAAAATCATTATTAACTGCGTAATAGTATACGTGAAGTTTAAAATACGGAACACCTGCAAATGTTTGGCCCGTTTTATAATAGCTTTTTTTGTAACTTTCCCGATTCTGATGTTTTTCATGGCCGCCTTTTTTTGAATGACTTTCCCACCTGTTATCAGTCAATTGACATAACCTATGCACCATATTTTCTGCATCTATCCTCACTCACACCATATCTAACGGGTCAGAAATAAACCCCTTTCTGTATCTACCCTTGAATTATTATTTCTAGCTTGTTAGAGACAGAGCCAATCCCTCAAAAGATAACATGTGAAAGACGTGAAAGTAACAAACTCATATAGTAGACATTAGGTTAATCATAAGACGTAATTCATGCCTTACAAAAAACAGACTTTGCATATGACCTTTTCGACCTTGTGTTGGAGCATTTCACACCCGTGGCGCAAATATAACTAGAAAATTCTTATATTAAAGCTGAATAAATTATATTAAAACTCACAAAATATTGAACACTCATTTGATTAATACATATTTTAGTATCCTTAGCGTCCATTTTGACTTGACCTGTTTAAGATCAATGTCAACTTTTCTTTTCAGTCCTGTTAATAAGTCGTTCCGACACAAGATCAACTTTAAAGAATGATTTCTTAATGAGACAACAATATTATGAAATGTCATATGTTTTTTTAAATTAAGTTATTCTGTTTAAATGTAAACTGTAAACTTTAAACGTTACTATTATGTTTTACAATCAATATTAAGTAGTTTGTTCATTGACCAATATTTGCCGTATTGCATCAAAGATGTTAAAAACATGATGTAAAAAGCCCTGAATTCCAAAAAATAAAACAGCTCTGCTTGTAAAGTTTCGTTTTCAACGTGAACTAAATACTTTAATTCATACCGTTTTTGGTATACTGAAAAAATGACTTTTTGAAGTTTCAAAGAACAACTTGAAACATTATCATTTCAATAAGAAATGGTACTAGATTTATTCCAACATTATTAAAACTCGTTTGCAGCTCGTACCGTTAAATGCTATTTAATGTCCACTGCAACATCTCCTGCACTTTTGGAACCAAAACTTAATACCACCATATGAACCACGAGACAAACTTGGTGGGGGTAGGATAAGACTTAATGTAATTTCATTCCCCAAAACATCGATAGGGTGGTGGTGCAAGTAACAATTGCATGGTGCATTGTTTGAGTTCAAAACCGTTCATTGTTCATAAGCTTGTCTTAACAGTCGAAATAACATGTTATTATCTCTTTTATTGTATAGGTCTTTTGTAAGCTACTAAAACTAGTTTGTTTGCGTTTTAACGTGAAATTTTTTTTTCTCTAAAGGAAGACCCGATTGAGCTAAATATCTACGTTCCAAAGTGATACTAAACGTTCGCCTAAGAACCCTTAAATAAGGATAAAGATGTCTCTTCCAGCTCCTGCATTAATGTCATCTCAGATGAATATACGTCAGGATATATTCCAGGAGCTTGTGAAAAACGAGTTGTTTCGGGTTTCCACTTTCCGAACATTCCCAAAAGACAATAAACCATATATAATTAGATTAGCACAGGCAGGATTCTATAGTACATGCAACGGTGATGAGGTTGAATGCCACAGTTGTTTGCTCAGAATATATAACTGGAGTAGTGATGATGATCCAATGGAAATCCATCTGTCGTCAAGTCCTTCTTGTCAGTTTTTACGAAGGTCGTTAGGGTCACACCAACGATGTATAAACCAAACACAATCTGACAATTCATTACAACTAAGAAATGGAAATCAAAACAACATCATTCCAGGGCAAAACTTAAATCCTGGACTTGGTAATAAAGATTTTCTTTCATTAAGAAATATCATTTTAAATGCTATGTTAATTTGTGTGTTAGAGTTCAAGTCACACCGACATTTATACTTTCAATTTGAAAGAATTTCATAGAAAATAAGTTAATAATCACTGAAGTTTCATATCTTTATGCAAAACCAGTTTTTAACCACCTAAAGGGTCACCAGATTGATCACTTGTTCAAATATTATAGGTTAATCTTCATTAAACTTACAATTTCTGTGTCCATGAAATATTTATTGGTCAGTTAAAATAATGATCATCTCGGGTAAAAACTATGGCATGGCGTCAAATGAAAGGGAAGCTCAGGTCAAAGTTGTTTTTTTACCTTTTTGACAACAATAAAATTTGATAACCTAGGGTCAAATCTAAAATGCCAAAGTGGACGTATAATAATAATAATAATAATAATAATGATAATAATGAATAATAATAAAATAATGATAATAAATCTTTATCTTGAGGGAAAACATACAAAGTTACACAGTAAGAAGTATACTTATTTTCCGTAAATGGTTTTTGACCTCTTCTTTTTAACAATACAAAGAAAACTTGATCAACAAAATCTAAAATCTTTTTGTACAAAAATATATATATTGACGTAATGAAATTACTGTGTACTTTAAGACCAAATAAAGAAGTGAGTATTTAATTCAAAAGCTGTTTTGTCTACATTTCTGAACAGAGCCTCTAACTCAGAACCTTAACTGTTTTGGTTTCCCTTTACATCGTCCGCAATTACAAAATTTACCCAAGTTAAAAAATCGATTGAAATACTCATATGTCCTACCAGTGGTATACGACTGAGCTGAAAATCTTTTCTTTCACTTACTAATGGTCTTTATCATTATTTTGAAATCAAACAATTTTGAAAATTATTTATGAGAGTTAGACTTTTTCCAATCTTATTATATAATCGGAATAAAGAATAAAACTTTTGACACATTTTATTACAGAACCACAGAATCAGGGTAACAGTAACTCCATCGAATACGCAGCAGCTCTGTACGCAGAAAATCAAAGAATTATAGACCGCCACTACTGTATAAACTGTAAAGAACAGCTCCGCAGCGTTGTTTTCATCAGTTGCCAATACCCGCACCTTTTAGCTTGCAACGTCTGTGCCATGCATTATGACAGATGTCCCGTTTGCAACACAATTATCAAAGCCTTGTTGTATCTGCCGCGGTGAAATGTTCGTTCTAAAGTGTAAAATAGGTAAGAATTACGATAGTATCTGAATTATTTATTAGTATTGAGGTACTCATTCTATTTGATAGAAAAAGTTACATTGCAATTAATCTTTAAAAAATCATATACAACTGTAATACAATATCAATAATGGTATAAGTATGTTTTAAGTAGGCTGTCCCAATATCATATACATCAATCACTGTCCTAACATAGAGAATGCAATAATCAAAAATTGTACTTTCTTAAGTAAAATCTTGTTGTAGTATATAGAGGATATTGAATGAGTGTAAGTTCAATACTGAATTTATTGCACGAGTTGAATAAAATTATATTATGCGAGCCTCTGGCGAGCCTCAACGAGTGCAATAACTTACACGAATTTAAAATTATATTTATCACATACACAAAATAAAGATCGTTTGAAGTGAAATAAGAGTCATTTTTCATTGACGCGCCTATAGTATAACGCTAACATTTAGCGCGTCTTTACACTTAGTTTGTATAACGCTAATGACGTCACGTCAAAATATATGCACAGTCGTGCAATACCATATTTACGGAGTCGCAAAATCGGCACGGGTGTGTGATAAATTCACATCACTTTATCGTTGTTGCATGGATCGGTTATTTAAATAGCTACCGACGTCTGCATTGTCAAAATTTTATTCATTAAAAACAAGTAATATCATTGATTGATTTTTAATTAGCATGCTTTTCTATCTTACAGGAAACGAATTTGATAAAATTGTCATGTGCATTTTTATACTCTCTTTGTTGAATCACAAAAAAATAACATTTTTGATAAATAAACAATGTAAAAAAAGAATATTATTTTTTAAAAGGTAAAATACTTTTCTTAAATTTTTGAAATATAATGCTTTGTAACCCAACAACTCAACAATGATATCACAAACATTTCTTATTATTAATGTCTTATATGTCCATGATTGCATAATGATCCATAATTCGGACATGTTATTTAAATTGCTTAAATTAGCTCTTGATAAACGCATATAAACTAGTCACATAATAAATGATGTAGTCAAATCAATACGAGCCAACAAAGTTGTATGATTGTTAGGTTATGTATCTATTAACTGTCAAATTTATGATTGGTTTTGTTCCATGCTTATACTATTTAGTTGAAATAGCGCTTTTGTTCGTGTTATTTATGTTGTTGTTTGTTTTCTTGCTGCGTAAATATGTGAAATGCATTTTTTGACAAATCAAAATACGCTTTTCATTTCATACATTTTTCATTTACATAAGTTCATTTATATATTAGATACGTTTATGTATTTATAAACTTTTTTCTTTTACAGTACAAATATATTTATATTGATGTGTCCATGTAGTATAATTCAGTCTTACAGGTTATATCGATATATTTTGCCATAAAAAATGTGATTTCAAGAATAAAGTGCTCACAATTTTATTTTTAATTTTTGACTTTTCCTGCCATGAATAGTAATTTTGTAATTTCTAAATAAAGCCAACATAATTTATAACTACATATCTATCACAAAATTCAACTCATTTTCATCTGCATGTGATAATAGTGCGAGTGTTGTTGTTCTGTGGGCGCCTGTGTGTATTTGTGTTGTTGTTGTTGTTGTTTTTATCATTATTTTTATTTATTTATTTGCTGTTTTTTTATCTTTTAGAGGAGGGTGTTGTTTTTGTTGTTGTTGTTTTTTCTCTTTGTTTTTGTTTTGCGGGAGGGTGGCGGGGGCAAAATATAACAGCTGTAGTTAAAGTTATAACACATTAACTTCATGAAGTTAAAAAATCATATGTCCTACCAGCGGTATACGATTTAGCTGAAAATGTTTTCTTTCACTTTCCAATGATCTTTTTAATTACATGTATTTTGAAATCAAACATTTTTGAATATTATTTACGAGAGTTAGAATATTTCCAATCTTATTATATAATCGGAATAAAGAATAAAACTTTTGACACATTCTCTTTCAGAACCACAGAATCAGGGTAACATTAACTCCATCGAATACGCAGCAGCTCTGTACGCAGAAAATCAAAGAATTATAGACCGCCACTACTGTATAAACTGTAAAGAACAGCCCCGCAGCGTTGTTTTCATCAGTTGCCAATACCCGCACCTTTTAACTTGCAACGTCTGTGCCATGCATTATGACAGATGTCCCGTTTGCAACACAATTATCAAAGCCCTGTTGTATCTGCCGCGGTGAAATGTTCGTTTTAAAGTGTTAAATAGGTAAGAATTACGATAGGATCTGAATTATTCATATTATTGAGGTAATCATTCTATTTGATAGAAAAAGGTACATTGCAATAAATCTTTAAAAAATCATATAATCAAATATCAATAATGGTATCAGTATGTTTTAAGTAGGCTGTCTCCAATTTTATATGCATTAATCACTGTTCTAACATAGAGGACGCAATAATCAAAAATTGTACTTTCTTAAGTAAAATCTTGTTGTAGTATATAGAGGATATTGAATGAGTGTAAGTTCAATACTTAATTTATTGCACGAGTTGAATAAAATTATATTATGCGAGCCTCTGGCGAGTCTCAACGAGTGCAATAACTTACACGAATTTAATATTATATTTATCACATACACAAAATAAAGATCGTTTGAAGTGAAATAAGAGTCATTTTTCATTGACGCGCCTATAGTATAACGCTAACATTTAGCGCGTCTTTACACTACGTTTGTCAAACTCCTCACAGTGATTACTTCCCTTGGCAGAATTGTAATCATTGCCTTCACAGACGTCACATGGTGATGAAAGTCACATGACGTAACGTCGAAATTCAAATGTAAATATCGACCGTTACATAGAAAATCTAACGTCATTTTTCTCTTTCTGTTTTACTTTTAACTTTTTGTACCTACGTCCGTTATACTTTATCAAAAAATTATCAAAAGTATACAAAATAATGAAAAATAAATTAAAAAGCTAAAAAATATAAATATCCAAATATTGATATTTCAATGTTTGTGATGGCAGAGATCTCTGTACCGATAAGGGGAGATCACTGCGTAGGAGATTGTACGTTTGTATAACGCTAATGACGTCACGTCAAAATATATGCACGGCCGTGCAATACCATATTTACGGAGTCGCAAAATCGGCACGAGTGTGTGATAAATTCACATCACTTTATCGTTGTTGCATGGATCGGTTATTTAAATAGCTACCGACGTCTGCATTGTCAAAATTTTATTCATTAAAAACAAGTAATATCATTGACTGTTTTTTAATTAGCATGCTTTTCTATCTTACAAGAAACGAATTGTTATAAAATTGTCATGTTCATTTTTATACTCTCTTTGTTGAATCACAAAAAATAACGTTTTTGATAAATAAACAATGTAAAAAAAAGAATATTATTTTTTAAAAGGTAAAATACTTTTCTTAAATTTTTGAAATATAATGCTTTGTAACCCAACAACTAAACAATGATATCACAACATTTTTTATTATTAATGTCTTACATGTCCATGATTGCATAATGATCCATATTTCGGACATGTTATTTAAATTGCTTAAAATAGCTCTTGATAAACGCATATAAACTAGTCACATAATAAATGATGTAGTCAAATCAATACGAGCCAACAAAGTTGTATGATTGTTAGGTTATGATAGATAGATAGTTTATTCATATAAGACGTGTACAAAATGCACATGGTCACAAAATACATACATTCAAATATAATTAAACATCACGTAATCATCAAAGTTAACATTATTTAGTAGCAAATTGTCATACAATGATAAAACTACATCTTTGGACTGCATTAACAAAACATGGAGAATGAAAAGAAATAAGGTAATATTACTAACAAGATAACATTTTTATAATTATGTCTGAAGATTCGGGTGATTTAAATCCCTGCGTTTAAATGCTTGTGCTATAAAATTTCCCAAATTTAACAAGACTTTTTTCTTTTTAGAACTTAATAAATCAATAAATTTGTACATGCTCGGATTTTTCACATAATATTTTGGTATGAATTTGTTTCTCAGGTCAGAATATTTTTTGCATGTGATTATAAAATGAAATTCATCTTCTATGTCATTATCGCAGAAATAACATAATCTTTCATTTCTTGGTTTTCGATTACGCCCATGTCTAAGAGATTCTATAAATAAATTATGCGACGACACGCGCAATCTAGTTATGCTATTACGTATTTTAAACGAATCTATTTTAATCAAGTAATCCGATATACCAAAGCTCGGTTTTAAATGTATGTACAAGGATTTCAGTATTTCATTTTTCTCAATATCTCCAAATAGTTTCTGTAAGGCACAATCCGTTACTGTTTTCTTGAACAAATTTACAAATAATTTGAAATTTATGTTTTCATGATTTACAAAAACAGAGCTAAAACCATAATCATCAAGCAGTTTTTTAACATGGAAAACCCAATTCTTTCTACCATTATAATACTGCGCCAATGAATGTGCATAAACTGATTTTAATAGCATATTATCCGTATTGATAATCTTGACCCAGTATTTAATAATATGTACGAAACGTAATACATATAAAGGATAGCGACCCAATTCTGCATATATAGCTGCGTTACTTGTCGATTGTTTTACACCAAGGATTGTTTTGCAAAACTGTAGATGAATACGCTCTAATTCAAAAGACTTAGTAAACCCCCAAATAGGACAACCATAATTTAATATCGATCCTACGAATGCATCAAAAAGTTGCAATGAAATATCCGGACGAATGTTATATCTTTTGATATTATTTAACAATGTGTGCATCGCCCTAAGTGCTTTGCCTTTTAGACATTTTATATTTAAAGCGAAAGTACCAGTGTAATTCAACGTTATTCCCAAATAATTGAAATCATCAACAATTTCTAACTGTTCATCATTATAAATGAAATGTTCATTTCTTTTAACTGGCCCTCGTTTCCTAAAAACAACAACTTTGGTTTTTGCAGTGTTTACCTCTAACCCCCATTTTTCACAATATTCGCGTAAAGAATTCAGTCTCGATTGTAAATCTTCTACAGAATCGCCACATATTACCATATCATCCGCAAATAACAAAATTACAAGACAAATTTCATTAATGGTTAGGCCAGTTGTATTATCTTGCTGCAAAAACGATTCGATGTCTTCAATAAATAAGGAAAAAAATGTCGGCGAATTTGTCTGCCCCTGACGTAAGCCCACCGCGATTTCAACAAAATCAGAAAATTCATTATTAAATTTTATACTAGACTTTACAATATTGTACATGTTTCTAAACATTGTTAAAATTATGTATCTATTAACTGTCAAATTTATGATTGGTTTTGTTCCATGCTTATACTATTTAGTTGAAATAGCGCTTTTGTTTGTGTTATTTATGTTGTTGTTTGTTTTCTTGCTGCGTAAATATGTGAAATGCATTTTTTGACAAAACAAAATACGCTTTTCATTTCATACATTTTTCATTTACATAAGTTCATTTATATATTAGATACGTTTATGTATTTATAAACTTTTTTCTTTTACAGTACAAATATATTTATATTGATGTGTCCATGTAGTATAATTCAGTCATACAGGTTATATCGATATATTTTGCCATAAAAAATGTGATTTTAAGAATAAAGTGCTCACAATTTTATTTTTAATTTTTGACTTTTCCTGCCATTAAGAGTAATTTTGTAATTTCTAAATAAAGCCAAGTGAACATAATCTGTAACTACATGTCTATCACTAAATTCAAGTCATTTTCATCTGCATGTGATAATAGTGCGAGTTTTGTTGTTCTGTGGGCACCTGTGTGTATTTGTATTGTTGTTGTTTTTTTTTTTTAATTTTTATCATTATTTATTTATTTATTTGCTGTTTTCTTTAAAGAAGGGTGTTGTTTTTGTTGCTGTTGTTTTTTCTCTTTGTTTTTGTTTTGCGGGAGGGTTGCAGGGGCAAAATATGACAGCTGTAGTTTAAGTTTTAACACTTAACTTCATGTCATAACCGATCTTTACTTTCCAGTATCTCAGATTGGTATGTTTATCACATAATATAAGAATAAAATACTTTTGTAAAGAATTCTTTTAAATGAGATTGGCTATGTTTAATCAATTTTAATGTAAGTAATGCATTGGGT